>NC_139345.1:22895252-22927752 GCF_055883805.1 Amblyomma maculatum | reverse complement strand
TAGTGGTTAGGGCGCTCGACTACTGCGCCCAAGCATGATGGATTGAATCCTGGCCTCAGTGGAAGGTTTTCGGTACAGGCGACAAGCAAGGCGCCCGTGTGCAGTGCGATGTCAGAGCGCGTTAAAAAGCCCTAGGTGGTCAAAATTCCGGAGCCCTTTTTATCGCGTTTCTCATAGACTGAGTTGCTTTGCGACGTTAAGCCCACAAATCAACTAAACCAACTAACTAAATGAAGGAATAAACAATATGAATAGAATGGAAGCAACAGATCGAAAAGAAAGAACTGATCTGCATCTTAAGAAACCGCAAGTAAGAAAGCAAAACAACGCGGGAGTGAGAAACTGAGATAAATAGGAGGAAGAAAGAGAAGCTAACAAGTAAAGAGCGCAAAAACCGTCGCAATAGCAGGAACAAGCACGCATGATGCTGCTCGATGCCGAGATGACGTTGCACTTTCCACACGGGGAATAACAGAAGTATGAGTAGCATCAGCAGTGAGTTACTATTAGCGGGTATGTATCTCAAGGAGGGCGCAAAAACGAATTAATTCAAAGTAACAAAAACGTGCCAAGAGACAGGATGGAAAGGATACGATTCCTCATGCCTTTCGCTTAAGTGACGCCAAGCGGGGAACCTCAGTTGCGGCAAATGCGTGGCCAGAATCTAGAAAGTAAAAAAAAAAAGAAAAAAAGCAAGAAAAACAAAGAAAGACGCCATTGTAGAGCTCGCCGCCTGCGGTTTCTGGATAAGGTATCGCTCCATTCCCACTGCCTCCCTCTCTTTGCCTCGCAGAGCGGCGGCTGCCTCGGCCAGCACAACGCGCTTCCGGCATTCAGCTGAGCTCACTGTACGTGACACCACAGCACTACGGACTTACCTCTCACATAAGTCGCGGGCGGGAGTCTTCTTCACTCTTGTTCTGGATTGTATATTGTAGGAGAGAACTAAGGATGGAGAGTGAGAAGATCTACTCGAATCGTCTCACCGCGCACTCCGTTTCCTCTACTTGCGGTAGTGAGCTTGGCCGCTCGTCGCTTTTCAGCTTAGCGTTCGTTCACGATAATCTTGCAAACGTCCTCTGGCCGTCTACGTGCCTTAGGGTTTCACAGGATGCCTCATGAAAAGTGTAAGCTGATCAGACGCCGATTTCAGACTCTCCTTTCTCAAGTAAGTTTGTGGTTCCTGCCCTGTTCTTTGCCTATGCGGTATAGGTAAAGCGCTACGGCTCGCTATATTGGATGCAGTGAGGGATGGAGAACGACGCGATGAAAGTGAACGATATGTCAGACCGTTTCTTCTGTATCGGTATAGGGTCGGCATTGGCGCGACACTCCTGTCTCAAATGCTTCGATACTTATTGTTGTTGCGCCTTTGTGGTGCAAACGACCGTCCACAACTTCGGCCTCTTCCTTCTATGCAGCCACATCTTGCACCGCGCTGACTTCGTAGTTATCAAATAAGATAATCGAATTAGCTGGAGGCCCAGCCTATGTGCACGAGATGCCTCAAATGAACGCATGTTCAAGTCACCACGTGACCACCTCATAACCATCCGGTGAACCTTGAATAGTCAAGACAAAGACCGCTATTACCCGGATGATTGGAGCCTTAGCTAGCACAGCAAAGTTCCCGGACCTTTCAGCATGGCATGAGAACGAAAGAACATTGGTAATAGCAGCACAGCCCCACTATGAGGTCTCAAATTTTCCATAATTCTTGGCTCACAGGAAAGAAGGCCGGTTATCCTTGAGGTCGTTACCCTATAGTGGAAGCCTAACGATGGCCTCATTTCTCACAGCAGCTTTTGATGTGCTAGAGTATCCGAAGTCCTGTAGAACCGACGGAGCCGAAAGTCTTTCAAGGAGTGGGAAGCAGCCTTAAGAAAAGCAATCACTGCCGCTGCGGTCGCTTTTCTCTTGCTTAGTCCGCAATGAAGACCAACGTCACCACACAATTATTCTGCCTCTTCAGCGGCGTAGTTTCCATTCACGGCGCCATTGCTGTTGCTGAGCCACTTGCAACCCCTCTCCATCTTGCAATATCGCGGCAGCCTGTTCTCCTAATGCAGGTATGATATCCTTCATTGATCTACCAAAACAAGGATAACTGTTGCACTAGATATCATGCTTCAACTAAAGCGCAAGATTTCCATTTGAATAGAAACATCCCCGAACAACAGAAAAAGAACAGGTTAAAGCTGGGCTTCGCCTACTCCGCCAGTATGCTTCATTATGATGGCCACTTATGAATGCTTCTATTTCTCAGCTACCTATAACTCCTTCGATTCTATGCCCCATCAGCGTATTGTCATCGTTCGGCAAGTGACAGCTGCTGAGAAGGCAACTATACAACGTGGACATTTTACCTGAGCCTCCAGAAAAGAATTCCACCTCGTTGCTTGTGGTAATTGCTTTCCTGCAGCTAAAACTTATGCTAATTCCTTTCCATTTTCCTCTTCTTTACACTGCCCATATGTTAAGTTTGACGTTTCCAGCACTGTGCATTTTTAGAGCTATTGCAGCATCGAGTTGAAGAGATCGTGCCTTTTCAGGCGGCCATTGTCGGCGGAAGAGGACGTGGCTGGATATGGCAACGTACCTGAGCAACCGCACAAAAGATTTCCTTCATTCCCTCCAACTTTTATTGTTTTTCGTCGTCGACCTCTGAGGGCTAAGCGGTGAGAGCGAAATGAAATAAGCACATTGGATCTTCCTGAGCCTTTGTTTTCCTCCGCCGATGCTTCCTCTCCCTATCTCTCACCGACGCACCTTGAGAGGTCTACTTTTCTTTCCCCTCATTACAGCGCACTCCTGCCAGCAACCCGACGAAGAATTCCGAAAGCGGCACTGAGCGTAGGATGAATTAGGTACAAAAAATGAGAGAAGAAATATAGAATGTAAAGAGGGTGGTTAGTTACAAAGTACAAGGAGACGAGATAAAAAAGAAAAAGGTCCGTAATAGGCGATTGCATTGTTATTCTAAATCATGAAAAAGGGGATTCTGAAGGCTGTGAGACCATTTGTAACTTACTTTTCATTCTGCTCTCTCTTTCTTTCTATGAGAACACACAAACCAACTCTATCTTCAGCCCTCCGTATACATTTGTGCTTTACCAAGCCTAGTCGATAACGTCAGTAATATCTTGAAGAAATATTACAATATAAATACGAATTCACTCTTCTAGAGGCATGTGCAGACTCCTCAACCGGAATAAAACAGCTGAAATTGGGTGATAAAATCTTTGTGTGGAGCTTACGAGATCCGTGTACTAATTTAGCAAATAAAAAAACGCGTGCAGGTACACTGGGCTCAAGCCGACGCTAAGGATGTTCATTATAGGAAAGCAGACATGTTTCCAACTTTTGGTGATAACCTTTAGATGCCCGCTCGCCTCTTCCCATCCCAGCATTCCCTTTGATGAAACGTACACAAGCCCTTATTTACCCGTGCCCTTTTCCTTCCCTCATACTTTAACGAGGTCCGAGGAGGTACCCGTTAGAGGGGTAAATATCGGGGTGGCCCTTACTTCGTCTGTGGCGAAAAATGGAATATGGAAAGACGAGGACATTACTTTGCGAGTAAATATAAAATTTTTCTTTTTGCTTTCAGGTTTCGTGCAAGACCATTTAATATTTATTCTCATGATGTACTTGCCAGTCACTGAAAACCGGCAGATAGTGAGAAATAAACATATAAGATTTCCTGCATGTCAGAGCCAGGCGGAAGGCTCTAAGGGTTAAATGAGAGATGAGAAGTACACAGGCTATTCGTGACTGCGTGTAAAGAAATTTTGGGGTGACTGCTGCTGAGATTGTAATTACGCTGGGTCGCATAAAATGAGTCGACTGTATATATACAATGGATCTTTATCGCAGTGAAAAACACATGGCCTTGAATCGGTGATCTCGCAATATGGGCGAATTGCAGCGACAGCACAACGCTGGATAGAATTCAGATTGTTCATAAAACATCAGCGAGAACCTGACTGGTCGGGAACAAGGAAGACAACTGGCAAAACAAACACAGGAAGAAAGCAACTGCCACCCGCTGCAGGGAACACAAGTACGGCGTTTTTTCTCAATTCAACGTTTACGGCAGCTTTCATCAAAGAAGATAATGAAGTTTTAAAAAAAAAAAAAAAACAATTGGGTGCTGGAACGCGTAAATGTGGCTGCGAAAATACCCACAGCAAGAAAAATAAGAACATTGCGGTTCCTTAAGCATACGTTGATAACCAGTCGGACTTTAATTACCTCTTCGATTATACCTTCACTTCAAATTTCGGCAGGCTTCTTTTCTACGCCGTTCGATTGATTGCTTCTATATTCGGTTTACTCAGTACTACGATAAGTTTGGCTCTTGTTTTCTGCCCATCGAAATTCTAGTTAAGAGAGGAGGGTTGCGTTATTAGCGCACACGTCTGCCGAAATTAAAAACAAGGGAAGAACGAAAGAGAGGGGTGAAAGATTACTTCTTGATTATACAAGAAAAAGAAGAAAAGGTATAGAAAGAGTTCAAGGGGAAGATAGCGAGCCGTTATTGCGTTCAAATTTGTCCGCACAAAGAAAGGGACTTTCGTTATGCTCTGTGCGTATTCTGCTCTTCTCCACCAATTTAAAATCGGCTTGAGATGAGCCCCCACTCTTCGTCTTCGCTATACTCTTCGTACTTCAATATCCTGCTTAGTATTTCCGAACTTTCGAAATGAGCCTTCGCCTGCGGGCAGGAATCTATTCCATGTTACCGTGAGCGAAGCGTTCAATCCCCAATCATGTTTTTGCCGTTGATACCCGTCGCGGCACATGCAGAGCTTACTGCAGGATTCTAAAGTTTTTAGGTGGCGTATGCAGGGCTTGTCGAAAAAGAGTGTCTGGAGAACATTGCATCAGTACGTTTCCGCGCGAGTCGTTAATATTGACACATGCCATTCATAGGCGACGAAGATTTGAACCGGCGATTCGGAGAAGACGACGAAGCGAAACAGTGCTCCGCTTTGGTGCTGCCCTGACTGGCTGTTGGTGTCCTTCGGTGTCAGAGTGCCAGAACGCCTTCTGTGTAACGTTACGTTACAAATCTGGTGGAGTAATCGCCAGGTATCGATCCAGTCCTGCAGAATCAACCTGCCAATACGGAGCTTACCCCCGTACATCAACGCCTCGGCCGCCGCCTACGTGGAGAGCCCCCTGAATTCGGACCCCTTCCGGCTGCTACCAGAACGACGCATCCTCAGACGGCCGTCGAACCTGCTGCAATGACATCTGAGAGCAGGCTTCCCACCCACATCCTGTGTCATCAGCCGCGAACACCCCCCTCCTTTCATGGCGACGAGTTCGAGGACGCCGAGGACTGGCTTGAGAACTACGAGCAAGTTGCTCGTTACAACGGGTGGACTGATGAGCGCAAGCTCCACAACGTGTACTTCGCCCTTGAAGAGTCTGCACGGACATGGTTTGAAAACCATGAGGCTGCCTTCCCATCCTGGGCAGCCTTCTGTCGTGATTTCAAAGCCACCTTTCCTAGCGCCGACCGCCGGGAGCGAGCAGAAGCTGCGCTACACTCGCGCAATCAGCGCCCGAACGAGAGCGTGCGTATGTTCTTTGAAGACATGACACGCCTTTTCAAGCGTGCAGACCCACAAATGCCTGAAGATAAGAAACTGCGTCACCTGATGCGGGGCGTTAAACAAGAACTTTTCGCCGGACTGGTGCGCAGTCCACCGCGCACTGTGGCGGAGTTTCTCAGCGAGGCAGCGACCATGGAGACAACGCTGCAACACCGAGCCCGTCAGTACAACCGTGACGTGAACATCATTGGGTCCGACGCACCTCCTGTGCATATCGGCAGCGACATGGACGCGCTACGAAATCTCATCCGTTCTGTCGTGCGGGAGGAACTGCAAGCGCTCCGGATGCCTTGCAACACAACAGCTTTTCCTTCACTGGCTGAAGTCGTCCGGGACGAGGTGCGTATGGCAGCTCAGCAAGTTGCTGACGTTCCCCAGCAGCGCGTTCCCCACCAGACGATCGATGCGAGGCCCACCTACGCGTCCGTATTACGTAGGGCTCCCCCGCCGGATCATAGTATCAACGCCGCAGCTCCAGCAATGGAGCCGCAGGGTCCTCGCATGGAGGGACTCGCATGGAGCCGCATGGGGCCTCACTACTCCCCTCCGCCAATCTACCAGCGACCCCGTCAAGTATGGCGGCCCCGGGACCGTCGCCCCCTGTGCTATCATTGCGGGGAAGCCAGTCACCTTTACCGGGCGTGCCCGTACCGCCGCGTCAACATGCGGGGTTTCGCCTCGGAGGAACTCCACCCTCGGAATGACGAACGGCCTACTGAGATTGCAAGCGACCTTGCAGCGCGACAGTATCCCGTAACGTCCGGTTACCAAGAGCGTCGGTCTACGTCCCCGACGAGCTACCGCTCTGCAAGTCCCCATACTTCCCGACGCCGCTCCTCTCCCAGCCCTAGCCGGGAAAACTAATACCAGCGGCCTTCGGAGGCAGGGTCGCTGATGTCGGGAAATGTGAAGATCCTCCGTCATCGTCAGGCCGACCCAACGAGATTTCACTTGTGTCAGGTAGCGACAGCATCCGGCATACTACCTCCGATTTATGTGTAACGATTGATGGAGTGGATGTCACCGCGTTACTCGACACTGGTGCCGATTATTCAGTAATGAGCCGTGGTCTCGCCCGAGAATTGAAGAAAGTTTTGACACATTGGTCCGGCCCGAAAATTCGCACGGCGGGAAGTCACTTGATCGAACCTGCAGGCAAGTGCACAGCGCGGGTCGGCATCCGTGGTTTTGTGTATGTCGGAGAATTTATCGTGCTTCCTGAGTGTTCGAAAGACTTGATCCTCGGTCTAGACTTCCTGCAGACCAACGGCGCTGTCATTGACCTGAAAGAAGCGCGTGTTTCCTTTTCGACGAAACGAGCCGTGGCGCGCATTGAAAACGAAGATCCGGGTCTGAACGTTTTGCGTATAGTCGACGATGACGTGAGGGTTCCGGCACGTTCTAGTGTGTTGGTTCTTGTAAAGCATGACTTATTCCACGATTACGAGGGCATCGCGGATGGGCACCTTCCGCTACTACTCGAGAAGGAATTAGCCGTTGCTCGAGGACTCGTACAACTCCAGAACAGTTGTGCTACTGTCCTCCTGACAAATTTTGCTAAGGAGATGCGGCATCTCGCCAAGGACACGGCTGTTGCCGTCCTTCACGATGTTACTGCCTTGCCTCATTTATGCACCACCGGAGCGAACCCTAAAGAGGAGGCCGCACCTTGTCATGCTCTGCAGACCGTTAAAATTAACCCCGACTTGAGGCCCGATCAGAGGAATCTTCTTTCGGCTCTTCTGAGCGATTTCGCAGACTGCTTCGCCACAGGCTCTAAGGTTGGTCGTACTCCTGTCGCCAAGCACCGAATCATCACCGATGAGACCACGTTACCGGTATGCCAGCGCCCGTACCGGGTTTCCAATGCCAAGAAGGGGGGCAATGACACATGCCATTCATAGGCGACGAAGATTTGAACCGGCGATTCGGAGAAGACGACGAAGCGAAACAGTGCTCCGCTTTGGTGCTGCCCTGACTGGCTGTTGGTGTCCTTCGGTGTCAGAGTGCCAGAACGCCTTCTGTGTAACGTTACGTTACAATATGAAAACTGGCTTTAGAGAGAAAAGGAGAGGAGAGGGAAGTTTATAGTGTTCTAGACCTAAATTATGGTCAAAAGTTTGAGTTCAAGTAAAAGCCACGGCTTCGAATCCCAGACAAGGTCGTGAGGTCATGGACTCGAGTCCCGTAGAAAGTCGAGTATGGTAAAGCGTTTGAGTTCAGCGAAAGTCGTGAGTTCGTGTCTGAAAGAAGGTTGTGGGTTCGAGCCCGTCACTACATAGCATTAAGCTTTCGCATTACTGCACTTAAGCAGACTTAGGCGCACACCTGAAATATTTTTAACGAAGTGAAACGTCCTGTTTCGCTTCGGTAAAAATAAATGCACAGGTTACTGGCGACTGAAATACCCATTTGTAGACTGCATCACAAGCTGATGATCAGGTCAGCATCACCCTGGTCCAGGGCAGCAGCATAGTGAACATGACTTGTGATTGTCTGAATCCATGGTTCAATTGCTTCACAGCCCTTCGACTTGCTCACAGCTTTCAACTTCTTAAATCCAGTGCAGAATAATGTTATGACCATGTGTTCGCCCTAATTTTTAAAGCAAGCAACTGCACGCATCGTTAGCAATGTGCCAGGCATCAAAGTAGTGCTGTATGTGCGATTTGCTGTTCTTGCATAATGCCCGGAAAGCTGGGTGGCGGTCTGTAGATAGATGAAATTAAAAACTCATTACATAATACATTACATTCAAATTGCCCTTGCAGATAAGAAAGTTGTACCCGTCTTGCGCTATTCCTTTCAGGAGATGACCCACTCTGTCTTCCTCAGTCATCCAAGCATCAACTATTCTGCACAGCTTGAGGACTTCTTCTATGTAAGTTGTGCAGGTCTCTCCCGGTACTTGCGCTCGTTGAGCTAGAGTCTGTTCGGCGCTTTTTTTTTCGAGCATCGGCATCACCAAATCCCGCTCTCATTTCTTCCATGAAGCAATCCCAGGTGGTAAGAGATGCTTCATGATTGTCAAACCATGTTAGCGCAGTTCTTCAAGAAAAAATACCGCATTCGCCAAATTGGTAGTCGCATCCCAGCGGTTGTATTTGCTCACTCGATTGTAGTGGGTGAGCCAGTCATCCAAGTCTTCCCCGGGCTTGCCATAGATGTGCTGGGGTTCCCGATAAGGCTGTGCGGGGGTCGGATGAGCTGCAAGAAGAATATAGCTATGTATAACTCCTGTCTATGTTCCTGTAAACCAACACATACACTTCCGATCGGCAGCTGATCGCTAAGAGATTAAGATGCACAACTTTGAGCTACTAAGCCAGTTCACGTTAGTGATAAAGTTTCATTCCCCCCCCCCCCCCCGCCCCCTCTCCTGCTGAAGGGTAAAGCCCCTTGGCACTTTTTTTCTGTTTCCATCCCTTCATTCCTGATTTTGTCCCTCCTTTCTTCTTCGTTCTTTTATCAACCGCCCATCTCGGTTTTCACGTGTTTCCTTTCTGGCCGCTTCGGTTGGTGCACTTGGACGCGGCTCCATACCATCCGCGTGACATTTCAGGGTGCGCTCTGTACAAACACCACACGGCGTACAAAAAAAAAAAGAAAAAAAAAAGCCGCAGGGCGGGAGTTATGCTGCGATCATAATCGGGCACCGAACAGTTTGTTTACTTCCTGTCGGCGCGTGCGTTCGCCGTTTTCCCGCAGTCAGCTGACGCCGAACCGCGGCTTACAAACTACACCACTGCGCACAACTACACAGTTCCCTTCTCTTCCTCCCCCCTCTTTTTTTTCTTTAGTATCGATCGTTATCTTTCACGAAGGGGCATCGTATAGCAAAACGCAAGAGAAGCCTAAACACGAAGGCTTCACGGTTCGAGCAAGGTACACGAGATAGTTTCTCTCCGCAACGCCCCGAATACCGCTATCTGCGATCTCGATTGTGAATTTCTAGTCTTTCGCTGGTATCTCATAACCTTGCTGTCGCACGAATATTATAAACCCTGAGCTCGAAAAGCGACTTCGGCGAATGAGTGCAGAGATGGGACTGGACCCCCCTAAGTACACGCCGGTAAATAATCCGGCGCTGAACCCCGACGACGATAGTATACGGCTTATATGAGTGCATTGGTAGGTGGGGCCTTCTAGCGTAACAGTAAAAAAAATATCAAAAAATCCCATCGTAAGCTCGCCACTCTTTTATTTCAAGTAGTGTAATTAACAGTGACCATGACAAATCTCGCTTATGCACGCCACAACGCCGAACGATATCGCCTGAGTTAAAAAAAGATCCACACTGTACTGTGATAACGCGTCCAAAGCTAATATTATCACAATGTTATCATTTTACGCTTACCGTCAGTGTTGGAAGAAACAGCGTTGGTATCGCTCCTTCACGCAGATGCAGTCGTGTTGGGATCTCTAAATCGCGAACCACACCCGGGAGAGAAATGGCGTCCACAAACGTAGATAAACGCTTTCTTTACCGATGCTGGCTATTCGATGAGCTGTAGCCACTGTTTCCAGAGGTTGGCGTCTTGAGGCAATTTATGCAGAATGTTTTCCCTGCCATCACTAGCAATACCTTCGCGGCCAGGGACTGCACACTGTAACGACCTCCCGCTCATGTCCCGTCAAAACAACAATTCAGCGCTTCGATAACTGCATTCGCGAACTCAAGAGCATGGCCGGAGCTGACAACAGCCCAGAGCTGTCCGGCACCCGTCGCGCACACGACGTAACACAAAATCGGAGATGAGGTTAACGCCAGGGATGTATAACATGGCAACAAAATGTCCGAGTTGCGCCGAACGGCAATAACGATGAAGCAGACGACGTGAGGAGGCCCCCGGCGGCGCGTCGGCAAGCAAGCGGGCCAAAACGGAAGTTGCAGCGTGCGGCGCTAAGCAAGAAGCGCAAATGCGTCAGTTGGACGTGTCAGAGGGAGGAGGGCTGGCCCCGTGGAGGAGGGCCAGCCCTTGCGCGCGCTAAAAGGTTGAAAGGAGGAGGAAAGCCGCGAAGGCGCAGATAGTCAAATTTTGATTGCAAGTAACTCTGCTTCCAAATGCCGCATTTCAAAAATTCTTGCGTGAAGGTTATCTTACGTCGACATTCTTTCAAATACTAGGCATAGAGAAACAGTATCGCTAGCATCTTTAGAGCCCTTTTAAGGTGTTGGGGAGGAAAGAATAATGCAGAAGCCCCGATATCTCTGTCTATGCTGTTGACAGAATGAAGGGTCTAGCCTTCTCGTAGAGAATCATTAGTACGCATGAACACAGCGACGATCGTGTGCTGCGGGCACTGGTTGGTAAGCTTCTCTTTCTGACTGCTCACTTGAAAGAGGCCCATTCAGCTCTATTGGGACTGACATTTTAGGCAACCCCGCAAATAGGTGAACGAAAGTAAAGGGTGCCACCCATAAGGACCCATTCGCTTCAGCACGGTGACGACTACACAGGATGCTGCCGGCGCCATGGTGCCTGTTTTCGGCGCGTTTTGGACACGGTCCCTGCAAAGGAAAATGTTCTCTCAGAATGGGCTTGTCATGCTGTCGTTTTTCAGTGAGCACAGATGTCCGGCGCATGTCGATAGATGGGCAATAGTATGCGCAGGAAGTCAAGAAATCAGCAAGAAGTTTGCTACTAGCGCTCGAAAGAGCATTTGGTGGGCCATATTCTTGAAGGGGACTGTGGTCACTGCTAAAGCGCATTTAAACGTGTAGTTCGCCACATTTACGGAACTCTTGCCGACAGACCGCATAGAAACATTACATTAACTGCCATCCTCTACATATTACCCAGTTCATGCGACAAGTATTGAACTATGTATATCATGTTCCCACTGATATTTCATAATTTTATTGTTTATATTTAGAACATAATCAGCTTACCAAATTCGGGCTTTCTTTATTTCAAATCCTGATTCCACCATCGGCTAGCAGCACGGCTTATTTTGCCCGAAGAGAAACTGAAATAGGAACTTTCAAAAGATCACGTCGCTCTAAAATCTGTCCCAGCTGTTGCCAGGGGACAACAGATAACAGAAGGCCATTCTTAACTCGGCTGCACATCAAAAGCGGCGGGTCAAGCTTGTGGAATGTGCGAGAGTGCGAGCAGGCCGTCAACTGTACCGCTACAAATTGAAGTCTCTTCGCGCGCCTTTGACAACTTCGTGTGCAATAAGCACCTCAGCCAACTCCCAAGCCTCACAGAAAAAGCGGCGGCAAAGGACCGCCACGACGCCGCCATCTGACAGCTCGGCACTTTAGATGCTGCATTACTCGCCGTCACTGTCTAGCGTAAGACAAGCTAGATGGGGCCTCCCCAAAATGGTTTAGTATATCGGGGTCAGGGGTCATTTGTTGAACTTTTCAGTCTTGTCTCCCAAGGTCAGTTGAGAGTGTGAGGCCCCGCGGCCCCTCTCATGTTTCAAACTGCGCGCGCACTTTTCCATTTGTATTCGTGCTTGCAAGTGCAGCGCGATTGCCGTTGAGCGAGCTATCAATCACTGGACAGCATGTGATCAGCGCGGACCGACGGTAGATAGCGGCGTCTGAAGCAAGGCTCGAGGAAGCCCCGGTGGGAGCCCTGCTAAGCCCGGCAAGCGGCGCGGGCGAGCGGGATGTACAGAGACGGTAGAACGGAGACTAGCCGAGACGAAAACTGAAACGGTGCCTGCTGAAATGGTTTAAGCGTTTTTAGGTGAGTTTCCGCCATGCGAGGAGCAATGTTGTTGCACCGCTGGCCCTGTCGCATTGCCCTAATAGCACCACACTGTGCTTTTTTTTTTTGTCGCGTTGAAACCCTGACCACCATTCTGTTTTTATATTCTCAATGTATAGTCGCGATTCTCGACCGCATGCTTTGCTGTGCAGTGACGCATGGTGTTGTGTCTTTGCAGAGTGCTGTTTGTTTTCCGGAGTAAACCGATGGTTTTAGACAGACTGGATTTGTCACTAGTCTGGCGAGACCATGGCTTATAAACCCGTTGTCTAAATTGCGGAGTTTTCACGAATTTTGTCCGGCCTTCTCTTTTTGAAAGTTGGTCCGTTTCTTCCGTCTGGATGACAGAATTTTTTATCTTTCTCAGTTTTAAAAGCACCGGTGCGGATGCAAACGTCAATATGTGAGGGCTGCCATCGGCTCTGCCCGTACTTGCATTCACATTACGATGAGATCGCAGTAGTTGCGTGGCTGCATGATGTTCACTGTTTCATATTGACGGCAGCAAAGTGATGGCTCCTGTGTCACTCTTTCTCCCGCTTCTCAGTGCCATGAACACAGCAGTATTACATATTATATGTTTTCTCCATACCTACTGCGCTGCCGGTTTTATCTGGTTTGTTGGAAGAACGTTCTATGCCGGGTAACGGATGAAAAAAGAGGGGGGGGGGGGGGAGGGCAACAGATGATTGCATAGTAATCAGATCTCCACTTTCATCATACAATTCTCTTGTCCCCTGATTACGGAGACGTCAGCTTCAAACACTCATATAAAGTGAAGCATTCTCCGTCTCCAAAATCACACACGTGCATACCTCACTGTGAAAGTCGACGTAAACACACATGTACCTACACGGGCTCACACACACAAACAGAAGGTCAGCAGCAACGCACAAAGAATAAGCGATAGTGAGCAACAAAAAAGGGATAATGTAAAAGACATCTACAGATACATCTACAGATTCAACAGACGCACGTATAATAACAAGTATGTGCCTCCGTTTGGGAGACAGTGGTATGTGTCCAGACGGTGTTGTTCAGCTGCCTTGTGCTTTTCGAGGGCTTTGTGTTCCTGTTACCATCGTAGAATATGTTTCACATCGGGCTTCGGTCCTACAAACAGATCACGTTAAGTACCCGGCGCGGTGAATGTATAGAAGAGACGGGACTGACGCAGAGAAAAAAAAGCTAGCTATGTACTTTCAGTTCACGACGTCAGAAACACTGTAATTGCTGCAAAGATGTTGATACGCTAGGATATGCTTATGAAAGAGTACGATGATCATGACTATTCTCGAGCTGGGCACAGCTGATTATATGTCTCTTACTGGACACCGCTCTTCGTGAAAGTCTGCATTCATAACAACTTGTTGGAGGCATCCGGTGTACGAACCTATCATCAACAAATCTAACGAATAGAAACCGCCGCAGTTGACGCCTCGCTGCTTTGTCCCCCTTCCGTCCCTCAGATGTCCCGGGACATCATTATCAATAACAGCGCAGGCGCAGCCACCACGATTCCAGTTGCTGTAACATCCCAACACATCCCAAACATACGCAACTTATGCCTACCACAACGCGTTCTCCAGGGGCCTCACTACTACGAATAAAACAACCAACATTCGGGGCCTATGTTTTACGTCTCCGCTCGGCGAGATGAGCTTGAACCTAAATGCCAACCATGATTATATTCAGTAACTTTTATTTTCTGGTCATCTAACTCGTCCTTATTATGGATACCAATTAGTGATGGCAACAATAACAAAACAGGATTTCCGCGTAATGGACGGTTATAAATGCTTTCGCATTAATACTCAGCGATCGGTACTAATGAGACTACGAGAGCATCAGTTGTATCTATGGTTGTTGACATGCCGCTTTTTAGGTTATGGTTTAACACGCTAGCAGTAGCTGCCGCACTCATAAATTTCATTTTGTCCCTCTGAAGCCGGCTTAACCTAGAAAGCCAACTCGTATCTGCGTAGCGATCGCTGTTCTATACCTGCTTCCATCGTTCTTTCCCAAGTTGCTGCATTTACCTGTGCTTGGGCTCACTCATTGATATCAGTGGAAAGCGAAATCTATTTCTGTCTTTCCTCCTGCTTAGGCAATATGCTGTTTATGCCTTCTCCGGGACTTTAAAAATGCGTCTGTCTTCTGTACGCGTAACACTCGCAAAAAAACAACAACAACAAATGAAGGAAATAAATGGGTTTAGAGCCTAATTATCGCACAATGTTCATATTTAGTTTAATATAAGATAAGCTGTCTGCCATTTGTTTCGGCTTAATCTTAAAAGTTTACCCAGAGACCTGGACGCATTTTGTTCGCAGTCTTCACTAACAATTGCGCTTTGTCCTCCTTTGAGCCCTCGGTAAGGACATTAATAGATAAATATTTTATTAAAGAATAGATATACAGCTATTTAACATGCTGATACTGGTGCACCGTCTTCACGAACAGCGACGCCACAAGTGAAGGAAAGTGCCCCACACGCACAGCGGGTACGTCTGTCCTCACCCGAGGTCTGAGTCCCAGCGTGCATCAGGTGAAAAGTCAAGTAGCAGCCCAGAAAACCATTACCTGCGGTGTATTTCCGCTAAGGCGCCGCCTCACTAATGGATTGCGGAGGTGCGTTCAGCACCCGGAAGTTTTGTACAGGCCGCGGCAGACTCATCACGCACCGCTCCGGAAGTCAGCCCAGTGTGGAATGGAAAAAGGGTTTGGGGGAAGGGAGCGTCAAAATGGAGACGTGTTAGCAAGGAAACATGAAAAAAGGTAACGGGCCAGTGAGAGGCGGGGACGTCCGCGTTCCAAGAAGAATGAAAACGAAGAGGAAAAATCAGCAGATGAAGAAGCTTGTAACAGCTGAGTTGCACGCCGATCGTTTTGCATGAACTTCTCCGACCTTCCTTTTTCTCCATCACTTTCTTCTGGCGTCCCTAACCAGCAACTCGACTCACATGTGTCGCGACGCTTTGGTGCGGGCCAAACAAATGAGGGCCTCTGTAGGCCGCCAGGGTAGATTGGGCGCTGACATCAGCCACCCTCCGCATGGCGGGTGATGCTGATACTGGCGCTTGTGTCGCTGAACCGGGTTCGCGGTCCTGTGCTGCTATTTCCTTTCCTATCATCTTTTACATTTATTTGATCTTGTTTTTTCTTTGTTGTTGTTGTTTCTCAGCTGTGCCTGTACCATGCCTTTATTCCACCCCATTCGCCATCCCTCTTGCAGCTGAGCTGAGCCCAGTGAGATGAAGAATGTGGCTCAAATCAGCAGTGGAGCAAGCATCCCATTTCATCGCGGTTTCATATACATGTGTTCTAATGCACCATCTGATACCTTCCTGCCTCGCTTTCACTTCCCAGGGCAGCGCCGTCTCAGTCAGAGCACTCCCATGCATCGCTTGGATGAAGGTTGGCTAAAGTTGTTCTTTTATGAAGCGACTCCAGCCACAGTGTTCAACCCAAATATATAAATATATAGTAGACTGGCATAGAAACATTTTAAACATCTCTATTTTTGTCATTTATTTATGCTTGTGTTCAGTATTATTTTTTCACTTTCAACAGCGCCAAGAAACTTCCTCAGCTCCAATATGCCACTGGTCACTCATGTCTGCACAATATAATCTGAACAATACGCCAGGAACTAGCAGCGGCAGGGTCTGAACAGAACTGGCAAGCTTCGTCCCGGCATGACATGCGTCTTCGATTTAGCGCGAAAACGTTATAATCCCGTTCGGCGAAATATGAAACGTATATCAGCTGGTCAACAGATAGAATCGGACCGCTTTTTCCGTCATGGGTCGGCCACGCTACGTCTGCTGCTGCAGTGAATGAATACTGCCGTGTGACACTCTTGAGGTACGGTTCTTCTTTTCTTTGAGGTAGTAGCATGGCTGATTAAAAGCGTTAATTTCTGCAAATGTCAAGTCCGAATACCATTTGTTTTCACGCCAGACTAGCAGCAGTGCTTCCTTTAGCTAATGCGATATGTTTATGAGCCCTAACGTCAGAGCAAAGATTTTCCTTCATGAAGTCGGTATTGATGCCGCTGCGCCAAGTTTTCTTGCTCAGTGCACAAAACGTAAACATTTTGGGAGCCTTTCCCGAGCGTTCGTTTAGCGCATTGAGAAAACTAGAAGGTATTAAGCAAGCAAAACAGTTTCGAATGAGACGATAATACATAGTCGCAGGGGAGGTGGCTTGCATGAAAAAACAACTATATAAAAGGAACTGAAGTGGTTGCGCCTTCCTCTGCATACCCAACTCGGAGAATGCTATGCTATCAGAAGCGTTTTTTTTTTTTTTCTGGCACATTGCCAACCGGCATGGCTTGCATAGCCTCGATCGAATGGATGCTGGGCTCGAGTCTCCTGCTCGCTAGATCACGTTCCTGAGTACTGTTATTACTGTCTGCTAGAAAGGCCTGTATTGAATTCTCATCAGGCTTCGCTGCTGGCCTTGTTGCTGTTCTGGATCGATGGAAGTCTAGCGCTAAATGTTTGCACGTTATGCGACTTGATATCGCGCTTCAAGAAAACAAAAAAGAGAGAATGCAAAGAAAAGGAGGTAGAGATTAGCAACACTGAACAGCACTACATAGCTATGTGTACCGTGCATCGTTAGAACGTGCAAAATTAAAATAACTTGCGCTTGTTTTCGTTTACTCGTGGCTGAGTTGCTGATTCTAGTCTCACAAGGGCAAGCGAAGCGATTCCCCAGCTCATTAGTGGTAGTAAAGTTGCATCATTTATACAAAAACAGAATATTGTAAAACAGATCTCATGCACGAGCTCGTTTACAATTCTGCACAATGCATACGCGATCCAATAGCCCTGTCCTAGAATCTACTGCGTTGCGTTAATTACCTATCGTAAGTCACTTTGCCTTGGTACTACAAGTCCCTAACCACGTTTATTTCTTCTCCTTGACTACGACAGGATTTAATTGACTCACGTTTTAGGCAATCAGTTCTACTCTCATCATGCCTCTTAACGCGATACCACCACCCTGCTTTCTATATCTCACTGCGCTGTTATCAGTTTAATTTGAATCCTTTCCGTCAGCCTCCACGTTTGGGCCCCATAAGTCAGTGACGGTATGATAAAGCCGATACATACTCTCCTCCTAATTTAACTATGTAAACTGCCACAAATCACTTAAAGGTGCCCGCCAAAAGCCTCCACTCCTGGTTTCCAATTCATGTACCTCTCGTCGTTCGAATCCATGCTCACTACCTGCTCTAAGAGGGTGCATTTTCTTACCATTACTGAAAGCTTCGCTACCTATAATAAACTTTTGTTCCTTTCATAAACTATTTAACATTGCTTCAAGTCTGTTCGCAATCATTCAATATTTACTGCTGCCATGCGAAAATAGCGGTGCGATATACATGATTTATATAAAGAAAATTTGTGCGTGCCTGCTGCCTTCACTTGGGTAGTATTCTCTAAGCTAAAGTTATATTCTTTCTACCGTGAGAAAGCCGCCCTGAGCATCGAGTTTTGTACTGGTAAGTACATATTGCTCATTCACTGTTTACCAAGCTAGGCGCATCGAATATCCATATGACAAGATGAGGGATAAACAGTGTTGTTGTGTGCTCCACAAGTATGACTATTATGCAAGGATGCACTACACTATATTTATAGAGTTTCTTATCTAAGCATTTCTTTTTCTCAGCGGAGATAACTTTTGGCTGAATATGTACAATAAACTACAACGCAGTAAACGTAGGCAGTATGAAGGAAAATTTTCATTTTCCGTGTCATTTGTCGAATTCTACAAAAAGGGGAGCTGCCCTCCGTGGCTCCTAGACTGTACAGCCTACTCCCGAATAAAAGGCGCCAAGAGTAGTAGAGATGCTACTCCCGTGAGGCGAACATATAGTTGCCTTTCCGCCCGTTGGAATAATAGTGTTTTGCAGTGCAGCATCATCCCGGAGACGCGAAGGCTCAAGTGAATGGTAGAGTTGCCAATCGCGAAGTGCCTAGTATACGACGCGCCGTCATGAATAAAATGACAAACAAGCCTGGATGGTCCGAGTTGTTCAGCAAGAACAAGGAAGTGAGGGGCGTTTCTCGATGTCCAGTCTCTGCTATTACCCAATTAATCCTTCATATAAGTGATGACCAATGATACTAAGCGACGCCTTTAGAGGCGCACCCCGCTATGACGTTTAATACTTATTTTTTTACGCTGTTACCTCACCCATCCTACCTAGCTTTTCTTTTTTTGCTGGATGGTCTCGTGTGTCAGAAAAAAATGTTTGTTTTTCTTGCGCGGGCGTCAATGAAGGAGCAGTCGCGTTATAGTGCTGTACAATAAAGGGCAAGAAATAAAGAGGTTGTGACAATGGGTGCCTCTGAGATTGGGTGGTTTCCAAGGAAGAAACCGAAGTGAAAAAATGAGATGAAGCAAGGGAATTTAAAGACGTGGGGAGAGGAAGAAGAACGCGGCCAATAGGGGCTGTATGGCGGAAGCATCCGCAGAAGTGCACACTCGCTTCCGTGATGTTGAAGTCGTAAATCAAACTTCCTCTCCGTATCACCTTCGGACATTATGAGTGGTTAGGGAAGACCGTGTCGTTCGCAGCGGGTAAGATCACACTTTGGGTGTCGCTCCACGCGGTGCACAGGTGACATACAGCCTGCTAAACATCGGGTGGGGAACGGTCTGGTGTCTTTCAATCTGCGATTATTCTTCTTTATGTTCTATATTCGGTCTCAGCGACACACTGTTCTGGGTGCGTAGAAGTTGCCGAAGGGCTGCAGGTTCCGCAGAGAACGCTTTTTGGTGACAAATAAGGGATCTTAAAAACGATCTTGTTCGGTGATTCTGTAATATGCATTGCAAAATATATATATGCACATTCACTGCAAACCCCTGAACACGACGAATGTAAACACGCCCAACTTTAGAGATGCAGGGAGTGATGATTACGCTAATCAACTTCTAAAAACATTTCATGAAGGCAACAAGTGTGATACTTTGGGCAATGCAAGGGGCGCAGCCCAGCGTTAACCGCAGCGGACTGGTACGAAACAAACGCGCACACGTGAAGTGCACACGAAGACTCCTCGCTCTCGTCGATGGTAGCGGGCATGTTTTCGTGGCTCGTCCAAGGAGGCGAATGCTTCCCGGCGCCTAATTATGCTGACGAGAGTGCCCCCACTCAAGGCGTTAAGAAGGATGTTGCCCTAGAAAGCGCAGTACATAGGGCTAACGCTGGCTGCTGACGATCAGTGCGGAGGGCTATAGGAGCTGCGAGGTTTGAGGGGGAGGCTCTCTCAAGAACTAGAGAACACGCGCGCGCGCCGCTCCAGCGCCTTCATCTCGAGCGCCACCTTCATTCCCACGCAGCGCAGCCAGCGGTGTCGCTTGAACTGCCTCTTTCCACTCAGTCCATCCGACTTCCTTCGAGGCGGCTCTCTTCCTGCATTGACTAAATCTTGACCAAATGAAGAAGTGCAGTCTTACTTCTTTCATAAAAAGCGGGTGCTTTCATCCTTCAGTCGGTTGCAGCCATGTATGCGCTGTGTACGAGCGCTATATCTAAGCAGGCATGTAGAGGCCTATTTACAGAAGACGGCTCTATAACACGCAGCTAGGGTGCCCAACTCACTGCGTATAATATGGCACTGTTAACATTACAAAAACAAAGCAAAAGAAGAGACAGACATAGTGCGTGAAAAAGGGGATACACTTGATGTACGATCTTACACCTTTGGCTCAAACGTATGTTAAGTGAGTCTGGTGTTGGTCCATATACAAGAGTTGTCTCGTAAGTGATGCTGAAATTTCTCAAGTGATGCTCCTTTTTTGTGAAGACTGTCACGAATATTCGCTGGTATCTCCCAAAGCAGACAGTGCACCAGAATAAAGATATTGGGGCTGGTTGGTGGACGTTATTGTCGTTGCGCTGCTGTTCCTTTGCGAGAAACCGTGCACCATTTTTTTACCTTTGCCTTTAGATTGTATAGACGCTCCACTCTATACTTTATATATCCATTCTGCCTCTTCTCCTACAGGAAGGACGGTCCTTGTGCTGCTATGCAACTTGCAACCCCATTGTTTTCATTTGCATCCTTGCTCGTATTTTATGCGCAGGGACATTAAGAATACTTTTCTTAGCTTACAGTGAGTATAAATGCTAAACGTAATCAATCCTCCAAGTTGAATGTTTAGCCTGGGCATGGTTCAAATGTTCCCATGAACTTCTTCCTCCCTCAATTATTTACACTTGTTGCCTACTCGTGCCTATTGCCTCTTAATATGCAAAGTCAAACTGAGCTTTGCCTTGGGCCGATTTGTCTTTGTCTTTTGATCGGAACTGCAGAAGTTTATGCATGCGAAGATAGGCCCTGAATTTTTGTCGCACTAGTTAACACGATGAAAGGACCTCAGAAAGGTCTTCCAAGCCTCTAGTAATCGAGCTCCAGATTAATGAACATAGCAGTATATGCTGCCTGGAAAGGCTAGTGGTTTTTAAGATTTTATTGTAAAATGCTAAGACCATTGTTCCATAGGACCATAGGACCTCTACGGAGCTTTGTACTACACGGTATGAGCGAAGGAGAAAACTTCAGCGTCAAGTTTTTGGAAACGCGTCGGAGATTAGACCGCTGCCATCAGCCTGTGCACATCAGCATCTTCTTCAGTTGCGACATAAACGAGCTTTCCCAGAAATCAGGACATGAGCTTGGTCGCCACACTGCGCGCAGCAGCAAGACAGGGACAGCGGATTCGAGCTATTTAGTTTATGCGTTGAGGTGTCGCAAGGCATAGCGCTTTCGCGAGCGCAGCCAGGAGCTACGTAATGAGCAAGCAATGTGCACAGGCCAGCAAGACGATGTCAACTCCGCCTCGTTACTTAAGTGGACGCTTATTAAAAGGGGCACAAAATATCTTGGAGACATCTGCCAGTTTTAGAGGAATGAACGCAAAGGTGCGCGTTCTCTTTTAACGGATGGATGCGTTGAATGGAAATGAAAGGAATAAGATTGACTTTAGTATTTAAACCCGAGGTAAAATAAGAGCAATAATTGCTTTCATGTGAATTACCAGCATTGATTTTTTTTCAGCTGAGAGAAAACGTGTAAATTTTTATTTCTATAGTCAAGGAAACAAGTAAAACATGTCACTGCAAATCTTTATTCGCATTTTACTTCCTATATAGAAAGTAAAATGCGAATGAAAATTTAAAGAATAAAAACAAAAGAAACAAGAAAACGCGATACATGAGTACACGTGATGCTCCAGGTTCGCGAAATACGCCTAGAAAAAAAAGGAATCCGAAGAAATAAACAATAAAAAGCAAAGGAAGAGAGATGCAGCAAGCATCAAATAATTGTAATAATTTCAACTTTGTAATCCATAGCCCCAAAGAAGAAACCTAGTTGAAGAGATCGGCAGACACGGGTAGCCCAGCTTAAAAGCTTTATTGTTTTCCTTACCCTTAGCTGTGAACTTTGGGAAGAAGAGGGTAAAAATGGCGGGCCATATCCAAAATTAAGAAGACAGATATAAAGCAAGGCCAACCAAAATGAAAGAGAAAATATACGACACAGACAACTTAGAGACAGTGAAAGAGAAATAGAGGAAGAGAAAAGATAGAAACAAAGGACATTGTATACTACTTTACTTTCAGGCGGGCATGAGTCCCCCACGCATATCTAGAAGGGCACGAAATTACGACGGATATCGAGAACTTTCCAAAAATGTGAAGGCGAAAGCCTACTTTTGTCTTTCTCAAAGATTTTTCTTTTATTCACTCTCTTTGACACTCAAACCTCAAGGTACCCATTTCAATCACCGCAGCAGAAATCTTCCGCATTCACTTCCCTACCGCGACAGCGACAAGTGGCATTTCAAGCTGCTTTAAACTGTTCTGCCATAGCGTACTTTTTCGCTTTTCTCCACCCGCGGCTAGGGCCTGGGGCGCCGGTACTCATAGAGATGTGGAATGAAACGGGGTCAGAATGAAGAAACGACAGACAACAAGCGCTCGCTATCTGAAAAGCTTTGGAAGCACTTAAGTCCCGCCTTGCATGTCATGATCGCAGTAATTGACCAAATCGGAGGACTCTTCGTATTTAGCTTGCCTTTCACTCGCCCTTGCCTTTCTGCGCCTGGTGCATACTCTACAGAGCAAACATATGCTTTCCAGTTTGTTTACTGCCGGTGTCCTCACACGTCGGTATTTTAGGCAACAAGATGGTGGACAGCCTAGCCCGTAAAGCGCTCTCAGGACATCCATCAAGAAGCGTACCTCAAGACACCAAAATGCTGCTCGGAGAAGCAGTACTCAGGCATTTTGATTTCCTTTAGAGTTCATTCTACAAGCAACACGTAAAACTCAAAAAGATCCCAAGTTACTTTACTGTATCGCATTCATGCGGGCTGTAATCGTACCCTTGCGTGCACGTACAAGAAGGGCCTGGCAACGTCTCTGCTGTGTTCCATACGTGCGAAGAACGGGTATATAGAACATCACATAACACTACATTAAGTGCTGTCCAGTGTACAGCGTGGAAAGGGCAAAGGAGTGTGTTGTTTGCTTCGCTCATGGAAACAGCAGTCTCTAATGGTCGACTTCAGGACATTGTCTAGCCGTGCGGAAATCGGTCTTGCAGAAAGGAGGTTTTACGTTTTCCTTTACTTTTCCTACAGGATACAGATTTGGACTTCAGATGGCGACAACAGTCATGATTATGAATTGCCACTTTCGACGGTGTGTATATGCCTGACTTGTCGACATTAGTTAAAATTTAAGCGGCGTTATGGGCGAGAAATCGCCGACATAACCCACAAGGCTAACTGCAGTAGCCAGCAAAGACCTCAACCTCGTAAAAAAACATACGGAAGAAAGAAAAAATTGGAGGACGCTTTGGCGACTAAAGTGATGAAAGGCGAAAGCCTGAGTGCTGCATTCTGCTACGCGACTGTTGCGCACGTAGCGATGAATGCTGCTACGAGTAAAGCGAGCGACTACTCTTTCACATTCTGCGAGTGCATTGATTCAGTAAATTCTGCTTGGCAGCGACGAGATCGCGCTCCTTGTATCTTCGCAGCTGTTCTACGTTTACTGTTGTGTGGTTGGGTTTACCTGGCATTATTTAGTAATCAGTAAATAATTCGCAATTATTTAGTCATTAATTAATAATTGGTCGTTGATTGGCATGTGGCCATATAAGGCACGCATTCGCGCGTACTGTGGTAGTCCCCTGTGATTGGTCGAGACCTCCATGACGTCACTCCGTCTCGACCAATCAGAGCCGCCGCAAAAGCGTGACACTTTTGCTGAAGACAACGATGAGGCAATGGAGACTTTCGCCTTAAAAAACGTAATCAATGACCAGGATTTAGGAGGCTATCGCAGGATGTGGTCTATAATGCTGGCGCTAGGCGGGCTACACTCCCTGACCACAAAGAAAGGGTTTTCGAAGCTGATCTTGGCCTTGGCACAAATATGATACGCGAAGATGTCTGCTTCCCACTTCGGCGTGTAGCATTTTCCCAGCGCGAAGTCTTCAGAGGCTTCCAGGTGGATAGAGCAAAACCTTAAGGTGTTTGTATGTTTCCACAATAAACATTTGCAGATCACGCGGTAACAAACACAAGAATAAACATTTTCTAGGCGGCACTACTGTCGTAACCAGTTGAACCCAAGAGAGCGAATACGCAGTTACACGTACAAATCTTGAAAACGCTGCCCAAACATGAGTGGCTGGTAAGCGCTAAAAGCAATGGTCCTATTTAAAATTTTAATTTAGGAAAAGCTGCAACCTAATTTCCCCCTCACCCGGAACAAAACACACACACACACACACACGCACATGCACACGCAAGCACGCACGAACGCACGCACGCACGCACGCACGCGCACACACACACACACACACACACACACACACACACGCACACACACACACACACACACACACACACACACACACACACACACACACACACACACACACACACACACACACACACACACACACACACACACACACACACACACACACACACGCACGCACGCACGCACGCACACACACACACACACGCACACGCACACACACACACGCACACACACACACACACACACACACACACACACACACACACACACACACACACACACACACACACACACACACACACACACACACACACACACACACACACACACACACACACACACACACACACACACACACACACACACACACACACACACACACACACACACACTGTTGTGCCTGGCCAAAGCCGCCTAGAAATTCAGCCGGACGCCAAACTTCTTCGGCGAACGCCTCCTTCACAAACTTTGGATACTTCTCTGCAAAGCACCAATGCACTGGAGGCGAGCCGTACCAAAGGGACAGAAGCGACGTGTTTTAACATGCGCTGAACGTCCAGACAGCACGGCGCGCCGTGGCCCTGACGGTGAACCCCTTCTCGCCCCGCGGCATATTTGAAGCGAGAGCGCAGCAAGCTCTCCCATTGGCCCTGCGAAAGTGCTGCCGTCGGATTGGACCATTTTGAGCGTCAACGGTTCTCGGCAACGGAGTCTCAAGTGCTTCCGTTCGAGACTCCGAGTGTGAGTTCGTCACGAGCGTCCATCGGGAGCAGTTCGCCCCCTGACAGTGCGGACGCGGCGGAATCTCCCCGGCCGTCGCTGCGCGAGAACAGTCGCGTATGGCTATGTTAGCTTTCGGCCCCAGAGCCGATCTTGTTGTGTAAATACATGTAAATAGTGTATAAAGCCTTTTCTTCATCTCACCAACGCCGACTCGGATTCATCGCTACCGCCCAGGAAGCTGACAGCCCTCGTTCACGAAACGGGTGACGAGCGCTGCGTTACCAGCTCCTTGGCACAACCCTGTTGACGGTGGGCTACTGTGTGATAACCCCACTGGCACAACATTGGTGGCAGCGGTGGGATTGACCGGCGTCAGGCACTTCGGCGCGGTGAGTACCTGAAGTTTCCCTCAAACGCCAGACTTCTCTACACACAGGGTAGCTTAGAGAAAGGCTGAGCGTAGCATTGTGTTAACCTTGCGTGTTTCAAGCCTACAGGAAGTGTTTTGAAACCCAGGGGATGCTGAGAAGGGAATCAGTGTGAGAAAGGCTTGCGCATCTCTTGCTAGGAGCGAGATAGCGAACGTAAAGTACACTATTCTAAAAAGGCAAACAACAAGAGGCCGGTAAAAGATGGAGAGTTACAAGGTCAAAGAACTTCTCCAAATTTGTGAGGAGTTGGGCATCGAGTTGGGCTCAACAAAAAGAAAAAAGGAAATTCTTGAGATCATGCAGGCAGAAGAAGTGACGGTTGAGGAAGCCGCAGAGGCCTGGGATGATATTCAAGAGAGAAAAGGGAAGGAGGAAGCCAAAATGCAAGAACTCCAAAAGCGCGAGGAGCGTGAAAGGCTAGAACGCCAAAAGCGCGATGAACGTCGCGAGAAAGAGGAGGAGAAAGAACGTCGCGAGAAAATGCAACGTGAACGTAGGGAACGTTTCGAGAAAGAGATGTGTGAACGTAGAGAACGTTACAAAAAAATGCAACGTGAACGTAGAGAACGTCACGAGAAAGAGATGCGTGAACGCAGGGAACGTCACGAGAAAGAGATACGTGAACGTAGGGAACGTCACGAGAAAGAGGACGCCCGCGTATGGCAACTGATGCAGCTGGAGGTTTCAACACATAGAATGAGCGTGGAAAAGATGAAAGCTTTTAATGCCATTCATTGTAACGGTTCAATACCGCAAGACTGTCCACCACCGTTCCTCATCGCCGAGGATATGGCAGTGTATTTGGCAGACTTCGAGAATGTCTGCAGAAGTAAACGTTTCGAGCGAGATAGTTGGGCACAGAATATGGTAGCTCTTCTCTCCGCTGAAGCGTCGGAAGAAATCAAGCGATTGGTAGGCGACCGCTTGAAAAATTACGATGAACTAAAAGAGTCATTGCTGATACGATATCAGATAACGCCTCAGGATCTTCGGAAGAGATATGAGAGCGAGAAACATTGTAACAAGGCATACTTTGATTTGGCCTATCAGTTGAAAGCCGCTGTAAGCGAATGGCTAGAAAGTCAGGAAGTCTCGGAGCAAATTGTGCTTGCACCAGAGAATGAGACCAAGCTTGGGGAAGCGGCCGAGCAACGCGACCGCAGCAGTGAGCCGATCGAGTCTCGAAGAGAAGTGTCTAGGGTTACCTTGGTCGAGCCACTGGCAGCTGAGACGGTTGTAGCCGACTCCATCGGCGAGAAATCCGCAGTGACACCGTCCTGCACGCCGCCTCACGTAGCTGTAAGCAATCCGATTGCACCAATCGAGAGTGGGGAATTGGCAGTAAATCAACCGCCTGACAACTCAGAAGCAGCAGTTGTACAGCGTGGCGGAGATGTAGTCAGGCTAGGAGACGACAAATTGGCAATTTCCGAAGTCAGAGTCGACGTAGATCATGACACACAGAAAAACGAAGTTGCGTTCATGGAAATTGCGCAGCTCACAAGTGTTGAACAGCTAAGGCAGAACCATGACGCGGACGCTGTCGAGAGCCACACTTGTAAAGTCGACAGCGAGCGACTAGACTGGAGCCAGGCATCTTCCTGTCCTGACGCGCTCAATTGTATTGGCGAAAACAACCTTGGTGCGAACATGGACCTCACGCGATCCGAAGCGCCGCAGCTGTCGGACGAACGTGATCGCGCGCCGGTTAGCGCTCAGCGATGCGGCACACCGGCAGATCAGTGTAACTTGAGAGGCGAGCCCGCAGAGGATATGCCTAGCTTGGGGGCTGGCGTGAGCGAGCCTTGTCCTTGTTCGGACGCGACTGGCAGTGAGTCATGCGCTGCTGGCCGCGATGCAGGCGCGGCGCCGCACTCCGACGATGTCGGCGCCATATTAGCTCCAGTTACCAGCAGCTTGAAAGAGCTGGCACAAAAAGAAAGAAAGCAAAAACTCAAGTGCCGCCGCCGAAAAGAGCGGAAAGGCAGGTGCATGAAAGAATGCTCTCATCGAAAGGTGAGAAAACGCAAACGATCGCGAAAGGAAAAGAAGCGGCGATCCCAGCGGCGCAAATGCACCCGTGCTGAGAAAATGCGCGATTGGTGCGCAAAGCGTAAGGAACGGGACAGATCGTTCAACAAAGCTAGTAACTTATGCATGTCTGTTCTTTCACGCACGAAGTGGAAAGAAAGGTCTCGTAGAGAAATGGACAGCCGAAGCTGTAGCGGAGGGAGGAGAGCCAAACCGCCCGAATACTGCTTCGCGTTCTGCCGCTTGCGGAAGAGAGCAGCACAATGCGAACTCAGATGCTTTGAGCCATGCATTCGAGACGTAGCTACCTTCAACGAGCGTTTCGTCGCTAACGGTAATGCTCTAGGCAGACTGGGCAAAATTGAATGACCTCCTTACTTCCTCAGTTGTGCTTTACGGCCCAAGCGATTTCAAGGATACTCTTTTCCATTACTGATTGATAATTTTACTTGCTACTTAATGCATCTTTAATATGCAAAATTGTTGTTTGAACCTTGTGCACTGCATCCTATACACTTGTCTCTTGTTGTAGTGGGGGCAAAAACGGGACAACAATTTAGTTAATTGAATTTGAAATTTTGCCTCTGTCTGGTGTTTGACGGGTGACCGAGGGTGCTTGCTTGTGTTGGGTGTTGCCTGTTGTCGGTCGGTTTCGCAGGCCGCAGAAAAGTCTACCGTTACCAGTGGCGAGTGGCAAGGGCATCGGAGCGACCCGGGCGAAGTTGATCGGCGTGCCCCGGCAACAAGGCTGTCGGCAGAGATCCTGACCTGGCGAGTGGAATCCGAGGCACGTGAGGCTACCTGGCGCCCGGACACTGTACGTGAGCTTGGAGGAACCTGGCGAACGAGCGCGCCCGGCATCCGAGCCACATGCGAGCAGCTCGTCTTCCCGGCGCATTGTCTGATGGCGGGGGTGCTGTTGTGCCTGGCCAAAGCCGCCTAGAAATTCAGCCGGACGCCAAACTTCTTCGGCGAACGCCTCCTTCACAAACTTTGGATACTTCTCTGCAAAGCACCAATGCACTGGAGGCGAGCCGTACCAAAGGGACAGAAGCGACGTGTTTTAACATGCGCTGAACGTCCAGACAGCACGGCGCGCCGTGGCCCTGACGGTGAACCCCTTCTCGCCCCGCGGCATATTTGAAGCGAGAGCGCAGCAAGCTCTCCCATTGGCCCTGCGAAAGTGCTGCCGTCGGATTGGACCATTTTGAGCGTCAACGGTTCTCGGCAACGGAGTCTCAAGTGCTTCCGTTCGAGACTCCGAGTGTGAGTTCGTCACGAGCGTCCATCGGGAGCAGTTCGCCCCCTGACAGTGCGGACGCGGCGGAATCTCCCCGGCCGTCGCTGCGCGAGAACAGTCGCGTATGGCTATGTTAGCTTTCGGCCCCAGAGCCGATCTTGTTGTGTAAATACATGTAAATAGTGTATAAAGCCTTTTCTTCATCTCACCAACGCCGACTCGGATTCATCGCTACCGCCCAGGAAGCTGACAGCCCTCGTTCACGAAACGGGTGACGAGCGCTGCGTTACCAGCTCCTTGGCACAACCCTGTTGACGGTGGGCTACTGTGTGATAACCCCACTGGCACAACATTGGTGGCAGCGGTGGGATTGACCGGCGTCAGGCACCTCGGCGCGGTGAGTACCTGAAGTTTCCCTCAAACGCCAGACTTCTCTAACACACAGGGTAGCTTAGAGAAAGGCTGAGCGTAGCATTGTGTTAACCTTGCGTGTTTCAAGCCTACAGGAAGTGTTTTGAAACCCAGGGGATGCTGAGAAGGGAATCAGTGTGAGAAAGGCTTGCGCATCTCTTGCTAGGAGCGAGATAGCGAACGTAAAGTACACTATTCTAAAAAGGCAAACAACAAGAGGCCGGTAAAAGATGGAGAGTTACAAGGTCAAAGAACTTCTCCAAATTTGTGAGGAGTTGGGCATCGAGTTGGGCTCAACAAAAAGAAAAAAGGAAATTCTTGAGATCATGCAGGCAGAAGAAGTGACGGTTGAGGAAGCCGCAGAGGCCTGGGATGATATTCAAGAGAGAAAAGGGAAGGAGGAAGCCAAAATGCAAGAACTCCAAAAGCGCGAGGAGCGTGAAAGGCTAGAACGCCAAAAGCGCGATGAACGTCGCGAGAAAGAGGAGGAGAAAGAACGTCGCGAGAAAATGCAACGTGAACGTAGGGAACGTTTCGAGAAAGAGATGTGTGAACGTAGAGAACGTTACAAAAAAATGCAACGTGAACGTAGAGAACGTCACGAGAAAGAGATGCGTGAACGCAGGGAACGTCACGAGAAAGAGATACGTGAACGTAGGGAACGTCACGAGAAAGAGGACGCCCGCGTATGGCAACTGATGCAGCTGGAGGTTTCAACACATAGAATGAGCGTGGAAAAGATGAAAGCTTTTAATGCCATTCATTGTAACGGTTCAATACCGCAAGACTGTCCACCACCGTTCCTCATCGCCGAGGATATGGCAGTGTATTTGGCAGACTTCGAGAATGTCTGCAGAAGTAAACGTTTCGAGCGAGATAGTTGGGCACAGAATATGGTAGCTCTTCTCTCCGCTGAAGCGTCGGAAGAAATCAAGCGATTGGTAGGCGACCGCTTGAAAAATTACGATGAACTAAAAGAGTCATTGCTGATACGATATCAGATAACGCCTCAGGATCTTCGGAAGAGATATGAGAGCGAGAAACATTGTAACAAGGCATACTTTGATTTGGCCTATCAGTTGAAAGCCGCTGTAAGCGAATGGCTAGAAAGTCAGGAAGTCTCGGAGCAAATTGTGCTTGCACCAGAGAATGAGACCAAGCTTGGGGAAGCGGCCGAGCAACGCGACCGCAGCAGTGAGCCGATCGAGTCTCGAAGAGAAGTGTCTAGGGTTACCTTGGTCGAGCCACTGGCAGCTGAGACGGTTGTAGCCGACTCCATCGGCGAGAAATCCGCAGTGACACCGTCCTGCACGCCGCCTCACGTAGCTGTAAGCAATCCGATTGCACCAATCGAGAGTGGGGAATTGGCAGTAAATCAACCGCCTGACAACTCAGAAGCAGCAGTTGTACAGCGTGGCGGAGATGTAGTCAGGCTAGGAGACGACAAATTGGCAATTTCCGAAGTCAGAGTCGACGTAGATCATGACACACAGAAAAACGAAGTTGCGTTCATGGAAATTGCGCAGCTCACAAGTGTTGAACAGCTAAGGCAGAACCATGACGCGGACGCTGTCGAGAGCCACACTTGTAAAGTCGACAGCGAGCGACTAGACTGGAGCCAGGCATCTTCCTGTCCTGACGCGCTCAATTGTATTGGCGAAAACAACCTTGGTGCGAACATGGACCTCACGCGATCCGAAGCGCCGCAGCTGTCGGACGAACGTGATCGCGCGCCGGTTAGCGCTCAGCGATGCGGCACACCGGCAGATCAGTGTAACTTGAGAGGCGAGCCCGCAGAGGATATGCCTAGCTTGGGGGCTGGCGTGAGCGAGCCTTGTCCTTGTTCGGACGCGACTGGCAGTGAGTCATGCGCTGCTGGCCGCGATGCAGGCGCGGCGCCGCACTCCGACGATGTCGGCGCCATATTAGCTCCAGTTACCAGCAGCTTGAAAGAGCTGGCACAAAAAGAAAGAAAGCAAAAACTCAAGTGCCGCCGCCGAAAAGAGCGGAAAGGCAGGTGCATGAAAGAATGCTCTCATCGAAAGGTGAGAAAACGCAAACGATCGCGAAAGGAAAAGAAGCGGCGATCCCAGCGGCGCAAATGCACCCGTGCTGAGAAAATGCGCGATTGGTGCGCAAAGCGTAAGGAACGGGACAGATCGTTCAACAAAGCTAGTAACTTATGCATGTCTGTTCTTTCACGCACGAAGTGGAAAGAAAGGTCTCGTAGAGAAATGGACAGCCGAAGCTGTAGCGGAGGGAGGAGAGCCAAACCGCCCGAATACTGCTTCGCGTTCTGCCGCTTGCGGAAGAGAGCAGCACAATGCGAACTCAGATGCTTTGAGCCATGCATTCGAGACGTAGCTACCTTCAACGAGCGTTTCGTCGCTAACGGTAATGCTCTAGGCAGACTGGGCAAAATTGAATGACCTCCTTACTTCCTCAGTTGTGCTTTACGGCCCAAGCGATTTCAAGGAGACTCTTTTCCATTACTGATTGATAATTTTACTTGCTACTTAATGCATCTTTAATATGCAAAATTGTTGTTTGAACCTTGTGCACTGCATCCTATACACTTGTCTCTTGTTGTAGTGGGGGCAAAAACGGGACAACAATTTAGTTAATTGAATTTGAAATTTTGCCTCTGTCTGGTGTTTGACGGGTGACCGAGGGTGCTTGCTTGTGTTGGGTGTTGCCTGTTGTCGGTCGGTTTCGCAGGCCGCAGAAAAGTCTACCGTTACCAGTGGCGAGTGGCAAGGGCATCGGAGCGACCCGGGCGAAGTTGATCGGCGTGCCCCGGCAACAAGGCTGTCGGCAGAGATCCTGACCTGGCGAGTGGAATCCGAGGCACGTGAGGCTACCTGGCGCCCGGACACTGTACGTGAGCTTGGAGGAACCTGGCGAACGAGCGCGCCCGGCATCCGAGCCACATGCGAGCAGCTCGTCTTCCCGGCGCATTGTCTGATGGCGGGGGTGCTGTTGTGCCTGGCCAAAGCCGCCTAGAAATTCAGCCGGACGCCAAACTTCTTCGGCGAACGCCTCCTTCACAAACTTTGGATACTTCTCTGCAAAGCACCAATGCACTGGAGGCGAGCCGTACCAAAGGGACAGAAGCGACGTGTTTTAACATGCGCTGAACGTCCAGACAGCACGGCGCGCCGTGGCCCTGACGGTGAACCCCTTCTCGCCCCGCGGCATATTTGAAGCGAGAGCGCAGCAAGCTCTCCCATTGGCCCTGCGAAAGTGCTGCCGTCGGATTGGACCATTTTGAGCGTCAACGGTTCTCGGCAACGGAGTCTCAAGTGCTTCCGTTCGAGACTCCGAGTGTGAGTTCGTCACGAGCGTCCATCGGGAGCAGTTCGCCCCCTGACAGTGCGGACGCGGCGGAATCTCCCCGGCCGTCGCTGCGCGAGAACAGTCGCGTATGGCTATGTTAGCTTTCGGCC